>NC_069505.1:614709923-614749798 GCF_027579735.1 Bombina bombina | reverse complement strand
GCTGACAGTTATATGTGCTTTACAAGATGGTTATATGTGACAGTTATATGTGCTTTACAAGATGGTTATATGTGACAGTTATATGTGCTTTACAAGATGGTTATATGTGACAGTTATATGTGCTTTACAAGATGGTTATTTGTTACAGTTATATGTGCTTTTACAAGATGGTTATATGTGACAGTTATATGTGCTTTACAAGATGGTTATATGTGACAGTTATATGTGCTTTACAAGATGGCTGTTTGTGACAGTTATATGTGCTTTACAAGATGGTTATATGTGACAGTTATATGTGCTTTACAAGATGGTTATATGTGACAGTTATATGTGCTTTTCAAGATGGTTATATGTGACAGTTATCTGTGCTTTACAAGATGGTTATATGTGCTTTACAAGATAGTTATATGTGCTTTACAAGATGGTTATTTATGACAGTTATATGTGCTTTACAAGATGGTTATATGTGACAGTTATATGTGCTTTACAAGATGGTTATATGTGACAGTTATATGTGCTTTACAAGATGGTTATTTGTGACAGTTATATGTGCTTTACAAGATGGTTATTTGTGACAGTTATATGTGCTTTACAAGATGGTTATATGTGACAGTTATATGTGCTTTACAAGATGGTTATATGTGACAGTTATATGTGCTTTACAAGATGGTTATATGTGACAGTTATCTGTGCTTTACAAGATGGTTATATGTGCTTTACAAGATGGTTATATGTGCTTTACAAGATGGTTATATGTGCTTTACAAGATGGTTATATGTGACAGTTATATGTGCTTTACAAGATGGTTATTTGTGACAGTTATATGTGCTTTACAAGATGGTTATTTGTGACAGTTATATGTGCTTTACAGTATGGTTATATGTGACAGTTATATGTGCTTTACAAGATGGTTATATGTGACAGTTATATGTGCTTTACAAGATGGTTATATGTGACAGTTATATGTGCTTTTCAAGATGGTTATATGTGACAGTTATCTGTGCTTTACAAGATGGCTATATGTGCTTTACAAGATGGTTATATGTGCTTTACAAGATGGTTATATGTGACAGTTATATGTGCTTTACAAGATGGTTATATGTGACAGTTATCTGTGCTTTACAAGATGGCTATTTGTGACAGTTATATGTGCTTTACAAGATGGTTATATGTGACAGTTATATGTGCTTTTCAAGATGGTTATATGTGACAGTTATATGTGCTTTACAAGATGGTTATATGTGACAGTTATATGTGCTTTACAAGATGGTTATATGTGACAGTTATATGTGCTTTACAAGATGGTTATTTGTGACAGTTATATGTGCTTTACAAGATGGTTATATGTGACAGTTATATGTGCTTTACAAGATGGTTATATGTTACAGTTATATGTGCTTTACAAGATGGTTATATGTGACAGTTATATGTGCTTTACAAGATGGTTATTTGTGACAGTTATATGTGCTTTACAAGATGGTTATTTGTGACAGTTATATGTGCTTTACAAGATGGTTATATGTGACAGTTATATGTGCTTTACAAGATGGTTATTTGTAACAGTTATATGTGCTTTACAAGATGGTTATATGTGACAGTTATATGTGCTTTACAAGATGGTTATATGTGACAGTTATATGTGCTTTACACAATGGTTATTTGTTACAGTTATATGTGCTTTACAAGATGGTTATATGTGACAGTTATATGTGCTTTACAAGATGGTTATATGTGGAAGTTATATGTGCTTTACAAGATGGTTATATGTGACAGTTATATGTGCTTTACAAGATGGTTATATGTGACAGTTTATATGTGCTTTAACAAGATGGTTATATGTGGACAGTTATATGTGCTTTACAAGATGTTTTATGTGCTTTACAAGATGGTTATATGTGCCAGTTATATGTGCTTTACAAGATGGTTATTTGTGACAGTTATATGTGCTTTACAAGATGGCTTTATGTGACAGTTATATGTGCTTTACAAGATGGTTATATGTGACAGTTATATGTGCTTTACAAGATGGTTATATGTTACAGTTATATGTGCTTTACAAGATGGTTATATGTGACAGTTATATGTGCTTTACAAGGTGGTTATATGTGACAGTTATATGTGCTTTACAAGATGGTTATATGTGACAGTTATATGTGCTTTACAAGATGGTTATATGTGACAGTTATATGTGCTTTACAAGATGGTTATATGTGACAGTTATATGTGCTTTACAAGATGGTTATATGTGACAGTTATATGTGCTTTACAAGATGGTTATATGTGACAGTTATATGTGCTTTACAAGATGGTTATATGTGACAGTTATCTGTGCTTTACAAGATGGCTATTTGTGACAGTTATATGTGCTTTACAAGATGGTTATATGTGACAGTTATATGTGCTTTTCAAGATGGTTATATGTGACAGTTATATGTGCTTTACAAGATGGTTATATGTGACAGTTATATGTGCTTTACAAGATGGTTATATGTGACAGTTATATGTGCTTTACAAGATGGTTATTTGTGACAGTTATATGTGCTTTACAAGATGGTTATATGTGACAGTTATATGTGCTTTACAAGATGGTTATATGTGACAGTTATATGTGCTTTACAATGATGTTATAAAGTGGACAGTTATATGTGCTTACAAGATGGTTATTTGTGACCGTTTATATGTGCTTTACAAGATGGTTATTTGTGACAGTTATATGTGCTTTACAAGATGGTTATATGTGACAGTTATATGTGCTTTACAGAATGGTTATTTGTTAACAGTTATATGTGCTTTACAAGATGGTTATATGTGACCGTTATATGTGCTTTACAAGATGGTATATGTTACAGTTATATGTGCTTTTACAAGATGGTTATATATGACAGTTATATGTGCTTTACAAGACTGGGTTATATGTGCTTACAAGATGGTTATATGTGCTTTACAAGTGGTTATATTGACAGTTAATTGTGCTTTACAAGATGGTATATGTGACAGTTAATATGTGCTTTACAAGATGGCTATATGTGACAGTTATATGTGCTTTACAAGATGGTTATATGTGACAGTTATATGTGCTTTTACACAGATGGGTTATATGTGACAGTTATATGTGCTTTACAAGATGGTTATATGTATGACAGTTATATGTGCTTTACAAGATGGCTATTTGTGTACAGGTTATATGTGCTTTACAAGATGGCTATATGTGACTGTTATATGTGCCTTTACAAGATGGTTATATGTGACAGTTATATGTGCCTTATACAAGATGGTTATATAGTTACATGTTATATGTGCTTTACAAGATGGTTATCTGTGACAGATATATGTGCTTTACAATGATGGTTAATTGTGACAGTTATATGAGCTTACAAGATGGTTATATAGTCGAGTCTATATGTGCATTACAAGGATGGTTATATGTGACAGTTAGATGTGCTATTACAAGATGGTTATATGTAACAGTTATTATGTGCTTTACAAGATGGTTATATGTGGCCAGTTATATGTGCTTTACAAGATGGTTATATGTGACAGTTATATGTGCTTTACAAGATGGCTATATGTTACAGTTATATGTGCTTTACAAGATGGTTATTTGTTACAGTTATATGTGCTTTACAAGATGGTTATATGTGACAGTTATATGTGCTTTACAAGATGGTTATATGTGACAGTTATATGTGCTTTACAAGATGGTTATATGTGACAGTTATATGTGCTTTACAAGATGGTTATATGTGACAGTTATATGTGATTTACAAGATGGTTATATGTGACAGTTATATGTGCTTTACAAGATGGTTATATGTGACAGTTATATGTGCTTTACAAGATGGTTATATGTGACAGTTATATGTGATTTACAAGATGGTTATATGTTACAGTTATATGTTCTTTACAAGATGGTTATTTGTGACAGTTATATGTGCTTTACAAGGTGGTTATATGTGACAGTTATATGTGCTTTACAAGATGGTTATATGTGACAGTTATATGTGCTTTACAAGATGGTTATATGTGACAGTTATGTGTGCTTTACAAGATGGTTATATGTGAAAGTTATATGTGCTTTACAAGATGGTTATATGTGACAGTTATATGTGCTTTACAAGATGGTTATTTGTAACAGTTATATGTGCTTTACAAGATGGTTATATGTGACAGTTATATGTGCTTTACAAGATGGTTATATGTGACAGTTATATGTGCTTTACAAGATGGTTATATGTGACAGTTATATGTGCTTTACAAGATGGTTATTTGTGACAGTTATATGTGCTTTACAAGATGGTTATATGTGACAGTTATATGTGCTTTACAAGATGGTTATTTGTGACAGTTATATGTGCTTTACAAGATGGTTATTTGTGACAGTTATATGTGCTTTACAAGATGGTTATATGTTACAGTTATATGTGCTTTCCAAGATGGTTATATGTGACAGTTATATGTGCTTTACAAGATGGTTATATGTGACAGTTATATGTGCTTTACAAGATGGTTATATGTGACAGTTATATGTGCTTTACAAGATGGTTATATGTGACAGTTATATGTGCTTTACAAGATGGTTATATATGACAGTTATATGTGCTTTACAAGATGGTTATATGTGACAGTTATATGTGCTTTACAAGATGGTTCTATGTGACAGTTATATGTGCTTTACAAGATGGTTATATGTGACAGTTATATGTGCTTTACAAGATGGTTATATGTGACAGTTATATGTGCTTTACCAAGAATGGTTATATGTGACAGTTATATGCTGACAGTTATAAGTGCTTTACAAGATGGTTATATGTGACAGTTATATGTGCTTTACAAGATGGTTATATGTGACAGTTATATGTGCTTTACAAGATGGTTATATATGACAGTTATATGTGCTTTACAAGATGGTTATACTGTGACCAGTTATATGTGCCTTTACAAGATGGTAATATGTGACAGTTATATATTGCTTTACAAGATCGGGTATTTGTAACAGTTATATGTGCTTTACAAGATGGTTATTTGTGACAGTTATATGTGCTTTACAAGATGGTTATTTGTGACAGTTATATGTGCTTTACAAAGATGGTATTATTGTGACAGTTATATGTGCTTTACAAGATGGTTATATGTGACAGTTATATGTGCTTTACAAGATGGTTATATGTGACAGTTATATGTGCTTTACAAGATGGTTATATGTGACAGTTATATGTGCTTTACAAGATGGTTATATGCAGGGATAGGCCCGGACCAAGGCTGTGGCGGACATTTCCAGTACAGACGTTAGTGAAGGACACCAAGGTACATTTCAAATTAAAAACATCAAAAAACACTCTCTTTAATATAGGGTAGTGGATACATGGTGGAAAAGCCATCCAGCAGAAGTGGTAGAGACAGAGAAGTAGTTTAAAACAGCATGAGATAGGCATAAGGTTATGCTAGATATAAGATAAGGCCAGGAACTAATGAAAGTATTCAGAGAATTGGGCAGACTAGATGGGCTGAATGGTTCCTATCTGCCTACATATTCTATGTTTCTATAAGTCAGGAGAGCAGCACTTTGCTGTCAAATGGGCTTCTTGTTGGTTGCCCCTGGTCTAGTTCCACAAGTACAAATTAATCATCTAATCAAACAAGTTTAAAATAACTTTTATATATAGACTGCTTGTGGTATACTAGTATAAAATGTTTTCAAAATTCTAACCTTTCTTTTTTTTGTTGTTTTATTGAGAGTCTGCAACTCCTAACCAAACTCACCCAGCTTGATGTTAATCGCATGATCCTCATGGTTGGTTACCTATTTGGTTAGGTTAGGTTTATCAGAGTAGGCGGCGGTCTTCTACACACAGACACCAGCACCATGCTGCCGCACATATCAAGGAATCGGGATGGGTCACGGGTGGTTGACACAGGCTGCACTGCAGGCAGCTTGCTTCTTCCCTCTCTCTCACTCACTTTCCCACTACTAGGCGGCGTCCTGTGGATGCGGCCCCAACCCAGCAAAACGTGGTGCCGCCTGCGTCAAGGACGAGTCAGGACCAGCATTCATCTGTCCTAATCCTCCCTCCCCACCGCAAAATGGGTGGCGGACACTGCAAGGGCCAGTCATGGACACCAGTGTCCGTGTACGGACACCTTGCCTATCCCTGGTTATATGTGCTTTACAAGATGGTTATATGTGACAGTTATATGTGCTTTACAAGATGGTTATATGTGACAGTTATATGTGCTTTACAAGATGGTTATATGTGACAGTTATATGTGCTTTACAAGATGGTTATATGTGAAAGTTATATGTGCTTTACAAGATGGTTATAAGTGACGTTTATATGTGCTTTACAAGATGGTTATATGTGACAGTTATATGTGCTTTACAAGATGGTTATATGTTACAGTTATATGTGCTTTACAAGATGGTTATATGTGACAGTTATATGTGCTTTACAAGATGGTTATATGTGACAGTTATATGTGCTTTACAAGATGGTTATATGTGACAGTTATATGTGCTTTAAAAGATGGTTATATGTGACAGTTATATGTGCTTTACAAGATGGTTATATGTGACAGTTATATGTAACAGTTATATGTGCTTTACAATATGGTTATTTGTGACAGTTATATGTGCTTTACAAGATGGTTATATGTGACAGTTATATGTGCTTTACAAGATGGTTATATGTGACAGTTATATGTGCTTTACAAGATGGTTATATGTGACAGTTATATGTGACAGTTATATGTGCTTTACAAGATGGTTACATGTGACAGTTATATGTGCTTTACAAGATGGTTACATGTGACAGTTATATGTGCTTTACAAGATGGCTATTTGTGACAATTATATGTGCTTTACAAGATGGTTATATGTGACAGTTATATGTGCTTTACAAAATGGTTATATGTGACAGTTATATGTGCTTTACAAGATGGCTATTTGTGACAATTATATGTGCTTTACAAGTGGTTATATGTGACAGTTATATGTGCTTTCCAAGATGGTTATATGTGACAGTTATATGTGCTTTACAAGATGGTTATATGTGACAGTTATATGTGCTTTACAAGATGGTTATATGTGACAGTTATATGTGCTTTACAAGATGGTTATATGTGACAGTTATATGTGCTTTACAAGATGGCTATTTGTGACAGTTATATGTGCTTTACAAGATGGTTATATGTGACAGTTATATGTGCTTTACAAGATGGTTATATGTGACAGTTATCTGTGCTTTACAAGATGGTTATATGTGACGGTTATATGTGCTTTACAAGATGGTTATATGTGACAGTTATATGTGCTTTACAAGATGGCTGTTTGTGACAGTTATATGTGCTTTACAAGATGGTTATATGTGACAGTTATATGTGCTTTACAAGATGGTTATATGTTACAGTTATATGTGCTTTATAAGATGGTTATATGTGACAGTTATATGTGCTTTACAAGATGGTTATATGTGACAGTTATATGTGCTTTACAAGATGGTTATATGTGACAGTTATATGTGCTTTACAAGATGGTTATATGTGACAGTTATATGTGCTTTACAATATGGTTATATGTGACAGTTATATGTGCTGTACAAGATGGTTACATGTGACAGTTATATGTGCTTTACAAGATGGTTATATGTGACAGTTATATGTGCTTTACAAGATGGTTATATGTGACAGTTATCTGTGCTTTACAAGATGGCTATTTGTGACAGTTATATGTGCTTTACAAGATGGTTATATGTGACAGTTATATGTGCTTTTCAAGATGGTTATATGTGACAGTTATATGTGCTTTACAAGATGGTTATATGTGACAGTTATATGTGCTTTACAAGGTGGTTATATGTGACAGTTATATGTGCTTTACATGATGGTTATATGTGACAGTTATATGTGCTTTACAAGATGGTTATATGTGACAGTTATATGTGCTTTACAAGATGGTTATATGTTACAGTTATATGTGCTTTACAAGATGGTTATATGTGACAGTTATATGTGCTTTACAAGATGGTTATTTGTGACAGTTATATGTGCTTTACAAGATGGTTATTTGTGACAGTTATATGTGCTTTACAAGATGGTTATATGTGACAGTTATATGTGCTTTACAAGATGGTTATTTGTGACAGTTATATGTGCTTTACAAGATGGTTATATGTGACAGTTATATGTGCTTTACAAGATGTTTATATGTGACAGTTATATGTGCTTTACAAGATGGTTATATGTGACAGTTATATGTGCTTTACAAGATGGTTATATGTGACAGTTATATGTGCTTTACAAGATGGTTATATGTGACAGTTATATGTGCTTTACAAGATGGTTATATGTGACAGTTATATGTGCTTTACAAGATGGTTATATGTGACAGTTATATGTGCTTTACAAGATGGTTATATGTGACAGTTATATGTGCTTTACACAATGGTTATTTGTTACAGTTATATGTGCTTTACAAGATGGTTATATGTTACAGTTATATGTGCTTTACAAGATGGCTATTTGTTACAGTTATATGTGCTTTACAAGATGGCTATATGTGACAGTTATATGTGCTTTACAAGATGGTTATATGTGACAGTTATATGTGCTTACAAGATGGTTATATGTGACAGTTATATGTGCTTTACAAGATGGTTATATGTGACAGTTATATGAGCTTTACAAGATGGTTATATATGACAGTTATATGTGCTTTACAAGATGGTTATATGTGACAGTTATATGTGCTTTACAAGATGGTTATATGTGACAGTTATATGTGCTTTACAAGATGGTTATATGTGACAGTTCATATGTGCTTTACAAGATGGTTATTTGTTACAGTTATATGTGCTTTACAAGATGGCTATATGTTACAGTTATATGTGCTTTACAAGATGGCTATTTGTTACAGTTATATGTGCTTTACAAGATGGTTATATGTGACAGTTATATGTGCTTTACAAGATGGTTATATGTGACAGTTATATGTGCTTTACAAGATGGTTATATTTGACAGTTATATGTGCTTTACAAGATGGTTATATGTGACAGTTATATGTGCTTTACAAGATGGTTATATGTGACAGTTATATGTGCTTTACAAGATGGTTATATGTGACAGTTATATGTGCTTTACAAGATGGTTATTTGTAACAGTTATATGTGCTTTACAAGATGGTTATATGTGACAGTTATATGTGCTTTACAAGATGGTTATTTGTGACAGTTATATGTGCTTTACAAGATGGTTATTTGTGACAGTTATATGTGCTTTACAAGATGGTTATATGTTACAGTTATATGTGCTTTCCAAGATGGTTATATGTGACAGTTATATGAGCTTTACAAGATGGTTATATGTGACAGTTATATGTGCTTTACAAGATGGTTATATGTGACAGTTATATGTGCTTTACAAGATGGTTATATGTGACAGTTATATGTGCTTTACAAGATGGTTATATATGACAGTTATATGTGCTTTACAAGATGGTTATATGTGACAGTTATATGTGCTTTACAAGATGGTTATATGTGACAGTTATATGTGCTTTACAAGATGGTTATATGTGACAGTTATATGTGCTTTACAAGATGGTTATATGTGACAGTTATATGTGCTTTACAAGATGGTTATATGTGACAGTTATATGTGCTTTACAAGATGGTTATATGTGACAGTTATATGTGACAGTTATATGTGCTTTACAAGATGGTTATATGTGACAGTTATATGTGCTTTACAAGATGGTTATATGTGACAGTTATATGTGCTTTACAAGATGGTTATATATGACAGTTATATGTGCTTTACAAGATGGTTATATGTGACAGTTATATGTGCTTTACAAGATGGTAATATGTGACAGTTATATATGCTTTACAAGATGGTTATTTGTAACAGTTATATGTGCTTTACAAGATGGTTATTTGTGACAGTTATATGTGCTTTACAGAAAGTGCAGGGCAAAATAGCCCGGAGCGTAGCTAAGGGTTAAGGCCTGTAGGAGTGAGTGCTGCTGTGTGTGTGTATTAGTTACAATGTTGCATTTTGTTGGGAGGGGTCTACTAACCTTATAAGAAGGATGTACAGGGATTCTACTTCCTCTTTGTTCCTGTGGACTCCCAGAAGAATTTTCAGCTTAGCAGTTTGCAGCATTTTCCAATGGAAGGCGAATCTGGAGAATGGGAAGAAATGGAGTTAGAGGACGTGGAGTGGGTCGCACCATCCCCATCCGGAACTGTCACGGTGGGTCTGGGCCATGGGTCTGGGCTGTGTCTGCCTGTTTCTCCCTCAGGGGGGGGGGTAGCCCACTGTTGTTCTCTTCTCCTGCACGGGAGAATTTAGGGGGGGATGGTGGCCCCGGTATAGCCTATCCGTCGTGTGAGACAGACTGTAGGCCCTCAGGGGAGATTGGGCCTGAGGGGAGAGTAGGAGCGCCCGGCGGGTCGGTGTTAGGGCCTAGGGGGTCCCAGGGGAGCTCCGGGTTCGGCTCCGGGGGTCCCGGCTTTGTAGCCGGGGGCTCCGGTGTCGGCCTTAGGCAGGGGCCTGTAGTGGCAGGGCCCTGCGAGGCCTTAGGAAGTGCGGGTACCTCGGGGGTGAGCGTCGTTGGCGCGGGTAGTGGGAGCAGTGCGGCCTTACCTGCGGCAGTGGTCCTCTCTGGGGAATCGTTGGCGGCGGCGGTGGCTCTCCTCCAGTCCTTGGCGTCGGTCCTCGCGGGTACGTCGTCGGGTCCGGCGGTACTTCAGGCCCCGGCTTTGGCCTACGGCGAGGTACAGGCCTCCGGTCCGTCGTCCCTCGTGGCTTCTAAGATGGCCGCCGCGTCGACTTCCGGCGGCGTTGCGCGCTCCCGCGTCACTTCCGGTGACGTCATTTCCGCTCGCGGCAGTCTCAATCTGGACAGCGAGCAGAGCGGATCGTTCCCCCCCGGGCTCCGAAGGTAAGAAGGGAGCACCTCGGGGGGGGGACACCCGCTCTTGGGGGCAAGAACGATGGGGCCCAGGAGGCAAGGGGGGCGCATGATAGGCCGGATAGAGGGGCAGAGGGGCTGAATCATGGGGCAACTGTGAGCGTGGCACCGGGGCAGCAGGGGCCTCCGGAGGGGCGCTCCGGGGGCGGCACAACAGGGTGTGCGCACTAGAGCCGCAGTTGGACACAGTAATAAGGGGGGGGATGCCGACAGGGCACCCGCCTCGCGCTTGCGGCCTACGTTAGGAGGGGGAAAAGCTAAGGCGGCCCCCGCACGCGCTGCGGCCCAAAGTAAAGGAAAGGCCCCCGCGGCTAAGACCGCGAATAAGGGGGCCATCCTGGTGCACAACGCAAGGGGCGAGGCCGCAATAGCGGAGCCCCAGGGGGCAAGGCCTGCAGGGTATCATGACGCCCAGCAGGACCTCACCGGCACGATCTGAGCAAATAGCCACAAGGGGGGCTGTCAAAAGGGGGCATGCTAGCATTAGCGTTGGCACTGGGGAAGGGCTTAGAGAGCCCCGGGAGGGGACAGGCGAGACAGGCTAGGGATCGAAGTCTCAGGGTCGGAGCAGGACCGTGAGATTTCAAGAGGATTCGACTAGCGGGTTGGCCACCAGTACGGATGATGATGTGAGTGTGGCATGCGGTGTGAGTGACAGTGACCGGGAGGGCTATTTAGAATTTGAGGAAAGGGGGGATAGGGAAGAGATGGCTGGTCCTTCCCGAGGTACTCCCTCTTGGCTTCTATTTTGCAGGTACCCAGGACTTCCTCATCCAGCAGGGATATGGCGACTCAGAGTTCGGAGCTCTCGTGCATAGAGGAGTCAGCAGTGCTTCTGGACAAGGCCAAGCCGCATCGGGCGCTTCCTCTGGTGAGATGCAACTTGGTTTACCTAGGGGGCGGTGTAATTCTTCCAGCTCTAGTGGGTCTGGGTCAGGGTCTGAGATAGATGGGTCCCTGGGTTTGCACACGAAAGGGCATAGGAGGATGTATAGAATGTTGAGGAAGATGAGTAAGGGCAATCACAGGGATGACGTTGCCAGTAGTGGGGCGCAGTCATCTCAACTCTTAGGGGTTGCTGGGGGGTCACCACAGGCGGTGAACAGAAAGGCAGCGGTACACGGGGATACTTATTCGTGCCAGGTACACAGTTTGCATGCACACCTTAAAACTAAAACTGTGAAACGTATCCAGGACGGTAAGTATGTTAATATGTTTGAGCTGTCTGCAGAGGCCTTTAAGTTTAAGGAGATGGCGGAGGATGGTACGGGCCCTAAGAAATTTAGGCGGCCTGATACCCTTGAGGAGTGGCATCGGTGCTTCCGGGTATACGCCACTTGCTACTTAGAGAGGTTTCCCGATCAGGGGACTGCACTCTTTAAGTACGTTGACACCATCGATGCAATACACAGAAAGTTTGCCGATGGTGCTTGGAGGGAGTATGATATGTTATACCGGAAAAAGAAAGTGGGCAACCCACTGCTTGATTTTGGTACGATGGATTTGCACTCTGGGCGCATCTTGATGCGGAAAGGAGGGCGCAAGGAGGCGCCATAGCGACATCGCCTGGGGCTAGGCAGACTTTGCGCTTTCGACGGCGACAAGGGGGTGTATGCTGGCGATACCAGGACAAGGCGTGTGAGCGGGGCACTTCGTGCACGTTCAAGCACGTCTGCAAGTTTTGCAGCGGGCAGCACCCCGGGGCTGATTGCTCCAAAAAGCGAGACTCCCAAACCGATCAGTTTGGGAGCAAAGGAGGCGCTGGCGCTAAGGGCGGATTCACCACTTAGAGTCCAAGTCATTTGTAAATGGCTGCGTAGATACCCTGATAGGGCGGCTGCTCAGCTCCTGGATAGCGGGTTGCGTGAGGGCTTCGTGATCCCGGTAGTAGGCCGGGTGGGGGGAGCACGAGACAGGAAAAACCTGAAATCGGCTTCCCAATACCCTGAGGCAGTCAGGGAAAAAACTGGGCAAAGAAGTGGCCTTGGCAGGGTCGTAGGGCCCCTTTAGGGACCGGCCCCGCTACCCGGATTTAGTTGTCTCCCCACTAGGGGTGGTCCCCCAGAAGGAGACAGGTAAGTTCAGGCTTATACAACACCTCTCCTATCCGAAAGGCGGTCGGTAAAACGACGCTATACCAGAAGAATTGAGCCTCGGTCCGTTACCAGTCGTTTGACGACGCGCTGGCTCTGGTTAAGGAACGGGGCCCCGGGAGCATTAATGGCGAAACTAGACGTGGAATCCGCGTTTAGGCTACTCTCCGATTCACCCATCATCCTTTGGGCTGATGGGGTGTTGGTTTGAAGGGGGTTACTATGTTGACCGTTGTCTGCCCATGGGCTGGTTCGATATCCTGCGCGTACTTTGAGGCATTCAGCACTTTCCTGCACTGGGCGGTGGTCTCGGTGGCGGGGAGTGACAGAGTGGCGCACTACTTGGATGACTTTCTCCTGGTAGGGCGCGGCCAACTCGCAAGAATGTGCCTCCTTAATGAAGACATGAGGTTCATGATGGCCAGGTTTGGGGTTCCTTTGGCAGAGGATAAGACGGAGGGGCCGTGCACGTGCTTGACGTTCCTTGGTATCGAGATCGATTCAGTGGCAGGTGAATGCAGGCTGCCTAAGGAAAAGGTCGCCAAGCTGTTGGCGGCGGTGCGGGCCATGGTGGCAACGCAGACGTGCTCGCTGCGGGAACTGCAATCGCTCCTTGGCCTCCTTAATTTTGCGGGGAGAGTGATCCCGTGGGGGAAGGTGTTTAGCAAGCGACTAGAGCGGTGTTTGGGCGGAGGTAGGCTCCCGGCATCGCGTAATTCGCATCACGAGGGAACTTTGTGGCGGATTTGCAGGTCTGGGAGAGGTTTCTCCAGGACTTTAACGGCATCTGCATGTGGCGAAGGGAGCCGATATCTAACCAAGCGCTACATCTGTTCACGGATGCTGCAGGAGCATCCGGGTATGGGGCTTACTTTGAAGGCGCTTGGAGTGCGGAGCCCTGGCCGACCGAAAGGGCGACCAGAGGGCTTACAACGCAACCTTTGTCTTTCTGGAATTGTTTTCCTATCCTGGTTGCGGTGGAATTGTGGGGTCACCTGTTTAGTAACAGGGCTGTGATTTTCTGGACGGATAATCTCAGCGTGGTGTTCGCGGTTAACAGGCTTTCTGCTTCATCGCCTGTGGTCGTACATTATTTGCGACACCTGGTGTTGAGATGTTTGCAACTGAACATTGACTTTAGGGCACGGCATGTGCCAGGGGTGCAGAATATAGTTGCGGATGCACTGTCGCGCTTCCAGTGGGGGGCATTTAGGGCTGCGGCGCCTGCCGCGGCTCCTAATGGTCTTTCTTGCCCTCTCTTTTTGTGGCAGATGGCGAAGGACTACAGCAATTGATCCCGGTGTTGCGGGCTTCGTTGGCGCCCAGCACATGGTCTGCATACGTGAGGTACTGGAGTGAATGGGTAGGTTTTTGCGACCTCCGTGAGTTCCCCTCTTGCGAGGGTGAACAAGGGTTTTTGTTGCGCTGGCTGGCGGAGCTGAGAGGTAAGCGAGCAACGAAGGGGGGCGGTGGTAGCAAGACTATCGGCTGTGGCCTTTTTCTGCAGGCTATATGCCTTTAAGGACGAGTCGCGATCCTTTCTCGTTAAACAGCTGTTGAGGGGGCTGGGGGCCGTCTGGAGTTACCACGACGAGACACAAGGAGCCCATTAGGCAGAACGCTATGTAAAATTATTGGACGTGTTGCCAGAGATATGTTCCTCACCTTTTGAGGCCCGCCTCTTTGGGCGGCCTTTGGCTTAGCGTTTCACGGCGCATTAAGGGTGGGTGAGTTGGTACCGCGAGCCAGAACGGCGGCCACAGGGGGGGTCATGCACAGCCATGTTCGGCTGGTGGAGGACTCCGTGCTATTGTTCATTCCCAGGTCCAAAAACGGACCCAGGAGGGCGCGGGAGCCTGGCTTTCGCTGCCGGGGCAGCAGGGTGTTGCTTGTTTGCCCCGGTGCGGCTAGTGTCATCTTACCTGGGAGTACGGCCAGGAGGCTCCTCCAGGTTTTTGATACATGCTAATGGAGACCCACTGACCAGATACCAGTTTGGCAAGGTATTGGAGAAGGCAGCGCAAAAGGCTGGCCTAGACGGGTCTCGGATTGCCCCACACTCCTTTAGGGTGGGGGCAGCGACGACAGCAGCAGAGCTGGGTTGGTCCTCGGGATCGGATCCGCTCATTGGGGCGGTGGAGGTCGCAGCGGTATAAATCTTACGTTAGGCCGCTGTATGTTGAGATCGGGGATCAAGGTCAGCATGCAAGAGTTGGGGGGCTTGCGGGGTGATACCAGAGGTTACGGGCCAAGGTTGTGGACCTGGTCTACTGCAAGCGGGCTAACTCTTGTTTCCCTTTGTTTTCAGAAACACGTCCAGGTCCTGTACGGGTGTGGATCGTCGGCCATTCATATGTGCACTGGGCCGCATTAGAGCTGCAGCCATGCCAGGAGGACAGCAGCTAGGAATTGAATCGTCCAGGGCTGTGGTTACCGTTGGCTAGGGCGCAGAGGCTTGTCTTGGTCGATTTGCCTGCATTGCTCCAAACCGCAGCGAAAAAGGTGGAGAAACCTCACATTTTGATAATTCATGCTTGGCGGCACAATGATGTGGGGGCCATTCCCACATTGGATCTAATCCGGGCATGCAGTCAGACCTGAGGCAGTTACAAACTCTGGTTTCCAGGTGTGAGAATCGGGTGGTCGAATGTGATCCCTAGGTTGAGATGGAGGCACATGGTGTGTCATAAGGCAGCGTTCCAGGTCAGGAAAAAGATCAATAGGGACCTGAGGAAGCAGGTAGTCGAACTCGAGGGTTTTGTGGTAGAGCACGGGACACATCTCGGCAGCCCATAAGGGTTTGTATAGGCAGGATGGGGTTCATTTAGAACCGGCAGGAGTAGATTTGTTCTTGCAGAACATCAGGCAGGAGTTACTCCTAAGAGTTTAGGGTGGCGGGCAAGAGTCAGGACCATTATATGCAGGTCAGTCTCTTGTGGGCGGGTGGTCAGGATCACAGCTGCAGATTGGAAGGAGGTATTGAGTAATGGCCATTGCGGTCAGAGGTGACGTCACACGCTTGGTATGCTTGGGCGTGCTCGGGCTGATTATTGTTAGGCCGGAAAACCCCTAATTAAGAAAGCTGCGTGAGTATCTCCGCCTTGGGTCTGCAGCGGTGTCCCTTGGCCATTTTCTAGAAGGGGTTATTCATAGTTAGATGTAGGCCCCCGATTGCCGCCACCCGTGGATAAGTTAACTGCCGAGTTCCCACGGCTGGTACCAATAAATGCGACCCACGGGTCTTTCACCCACAGAACTGTGTTGTGTTGTTATTTATTAGTTGTTAAGTTATATTAAGTGTTAAGTTAAGTTATAAGCAGACACTCAGGAGATGTAGGGCATTTAATCCCTTAAGAAAGTGCAGGGCAAAATAGCCCGGAGCGTAGCTAAGGGTTAAGGCCTGTAGGAGTGAGTGCTGCTGTGTGTGTGTATTAGTTACAATGTTGCATTTTGTTGGGAGGGGTCTACTAACCTTATAAGAAGGATGTACAGGGATTCTACTTCCTCTTTGTTCCTGTGGACTCCCAGAAGAATTTTCCCCACCCTCCCAGCCCTGTTATGCACTGTTGTTGAATTTGTTATGCACTGTTGTTTTGTCTTGTCATCCACATGGATGGATTTGTTATGCATTACGGATTGGCACTTGTAATGCATTATTGATTCGGTGATAGGCATTACTGATTGGCACTGGTAATGCTCTATTGATTCAGTCAAAGAAATAACAGGCGGCAATCGGTCTGTCATTAGGTCTCTAATTGAGACTAGGTGTCCGAGGCAGGAAGAGGGTTACTCGAACTACATCCCTAAGACCAAGGACGGGTAATTTTGAACTCCCCAGTTATTGACATGCTGTTCGTCAAGTCAAGGCTGGACCTACAGGTTTGGAGTTAATAATGCTTGCACCCTACTCTGGCGGGTGGTCAGGATCACAGCTGCAGATTGGAAGGAGGTTTGAGTAATGGCCATTGCGGTCAGGGTGACGTCACAGGCTTGGTATGCTTGGGCGTGCTCGGGCTGATTATTGTTAGGCCGGAAAAACCCCTAATTATGAAAGCTGCGTGAGTATCTCCGCCTTGGGTCTGCAGCGGTGTCCCTTGGCCATTTTCTAGAAGGGGTTATTCATAGTTAGATGTAGGCCCCGATTGCCGCCACCCGTGGATAAGTTAACTGCCAGTTCCACGCTGGTACCAATAAATGCGACCCACGGGTCTTTCACCACACGCCACACTGTGATGTGTTTGTTATTTATTAGTTGTTTAAGTTATATTAAGTGTTAAGTTAAGTTATAAGCAGACACTCAGGAGATGTAGGGCATTTAATCCCTTAAAGATGGTTATTTGTGACAGTTATATGTGCTTTACAAGATGGTTATATGTGACAGTTATATGTGCTTTACAAGATGGTTATATGTGACAGTTATATGTGCTTTACAAGATGGTTATATGTGACAGTTATATGTGCTTTACAAAGATGGTTATATGTGACAGTTATATGTGCTTTACAAGATGGTTAATATGCAGGGATAGGCCCGGACCAAGGCTGTGGCGGACATTTTCCAGTACAGACCGTTAGTGAAGGACACCAAGGTACATTTCAAATTAAAAACATCAAAAAACAACTCTCTTTATATAAGGGTAGTGGATACATGGTGGAAAAGCCATCCAAGCAGAAGTGGTAGAGACAGAGAAGTAGTTTTAAACATGCATGAGATAGGCATAAGGTTATGCTAGATATAAGATAAGGCCAGGAAACTAATGAAAGTATTCAGAGAATTGGGCAGACTAGATGGCTGAATGGTTCCTATCTGCCTACATATTCTATGTTTCTATAAGTCAGGAGAGCAGCACTTTGCTGTCAAATGGGCTTCTTGTTGGTTGCCCCCTGGTCTAGTTCACAAGTACAAATTAATCATCTAATCAAACAAGTTTAAAATAACTTTTATATATAGACTGCTTGTGGTATACTAGTATAAAATGTTTTCAAAATTCTAACCTTTCTTTTTTTTTTTTGTTTTATTGGAGAGTCTGCAACTCCTAACCAAACTCACCCAGCCTTGATGTTAATCGCATGATCCTCATGGTTGGTTACCTATTTGGTTAGGTTAGGTTTAGTCAGGAGTAGGCGGGGCGGTCTTCTACACACAGACACCAAGCACCATGCTGCCCGCACATATCAAGGAATCGGGAAGGGTCACGGGTGGTTGACACAGGCTGCGACTGCAGGCAGCTTGCTTCTTCCCTCTCTCTCACTCACTTCCCCTACTAGCTAGGCGGCGATCCTGTGGATGCGGCCCCAACCCAGCAAAACGTGGTGCCGCCTGCGTCTAGGACGAGTCAGGAACCAGCATTCATCTTGTCCTAATCCTCCCTCCCCACCGCAAAATGGGTGTCGGACAACTGCAAGGGCCAGTACATGGGACAACCAGTGTCCCGTGTACGGACACTCATTTGCCTATTCCCTGGTTGTATATTGCTTTACAAGATGGGTTATATGTGACAGTTATATGTGCTTTACAAGATGGTTATATGTGACAGTTATATGTGCTTTACAAGATGGTTATATGTGACAGTTATATGTGCTTTACAAGATGGTTATATGTGAAAGTTATATGTGCTTTACAAGATGGTTATAAGTGACGTTTATATGTGCTTTACAAGATGGTTATATGTGACAGTTATATGTGCTTTACAAGATGGTTATATGTTACAGTTATATGTGCTTTACAAGATGGTTATATGTGACAGTTATATGTGCTTTACAAGATGGTTATATGTGACAGTTATATGTGCTTTACAAGATGGTTATATGTGACAGTTATATGTGCTTTACAAGATGGTTATATGTGACAGTTATATGTAACAGTTATATGTGCTTTACAATATGGTTATTTGTGACAGTTATATGTGCTTTACAAGATGGTTATATGTGACAGTTATATGTGCTTTACAAGATGGTTATATGTGACAGTTATATGTGCTTTACAAGATGGTTATATGTGACAGTTATATGTGACAGTTATATGTGCTTTACAAGATGGTTACATGTGACAGTTATATGTGCTTTACAAGATGGTTACATGTGACAGTTATATGTGCTTTACAAGATGGCTATTTGTGACAATTATATGTGCTTTACAAGATGGTTATATGTGACAGTTATATGTGCTTTACAAAATGGTTATATGTGACAGTTATATGTGCTTTACAAGATGGCTATTTGTGACAATTATATGTGCTTTACAAGATGGTTATATGTGACAGTTATATGTGCTTTCCAAGATGGTTATATGTGACAGTTATATGTGCTTTACAAGATGGTTATATGTGACAGTTATATGTGCTTTACAAGATGGTTATATGTGACAGTTATATGTGCTTTACAAGATGGTTATATGTGACAGTTATATGTGCTTTACAAGATGGCTATTTGTGACAGTTATATGTGCTTTACAAGATGGTTATATGTGACAGTTATATGTGCTTTACAAGATGGTTATATGTGACAGTTATCTGTGCTTTACAAGATGGTTATATGTGACGGTTATATGTGCTTTACAAGATGGTTATATGTGACAGTTATATGTGCTTTACAAGATGGCTGTTTGTGACAGTTATATGTGCTTTACAAGATGGTTATATGTGACAGTTATATGTGCTTTACAAGATGGTTATATGTTACAGTTATATGTGCTTTATAAGATGGTTATATGTGACAGTTATATGTGCTTTACAAGATGGTTATATGTGACAGTTATATGTGCTTTACAAGATGGTTATATGTGACAGTTATATGTGCTTTACAATATGGTTATATGTGACAGTTATATGTGCTGTACAAGATGGTTACATGTGACAGTTATGTGTGCTTTACAAGATGGCTGTTTTTGACAGTTATATGTGCTTTACAAGATGGTTATATGTGACAGTTATATGTGCTTTACAAGATGTTTATTTGTGACAGTTATATGTGCTTTACAAGATGGTTATATGTGACAGTTATATGTGCTTTACAAGATGGTTATATGTGACAGTTATATGTGCTTTACAAGATGGTTATATGTGACAGTTATATGTGACAGTTATATGTGCTTTACAAGATGGCTATTTGTGACAATTATATGTGCTTTACAAGATGGTTATATGTGACAGTTATATGTGCTTTACAAGATGGTTATATGTGACAGTTATATGTGCTTTACAAGATGGCTATTTGTGACAATTATATGTGCTTTACAAAATGGTTATATGTGACAGTTATATGTGCTTTACAAGATGGCTATTTGTGACAATTATATGTGCTTTACAAGATGGTTATATGTGACAGTTATATGTGCTTTACAAGATGGTTATATGTGACAGTTATATGTGGCTTTACAAGATGGTTATATGTGACAGTTATATGTGCTTTACAAGATGGCTATTTTGTGACAGTTATATGTGCTTTACAATATGGTTATATGTGACAGTTATATGTGCTTTACAAAGATGGTTATATGTGACAGTTATCTGTGCTTTACAAGATGGATATATGTGGACAGTTTATATGTGCTTACAAGATGGTTATATGTGACAGTTATTATGTGCTTTACAGAGAGGCTGTTTGTGACAGTTATATGTGCTTTACAAGATGGTTATATGTGACAGTGATATGTGCTTTACAAGATGGTTATATGTGACAGTTATATGTGCTTTATAAGATGGTTATATGTGACAGTTATATGTGCTTTACAAGATGGTTATATGTGACAGTTATATGTGCTTTACAAGATGGTTATTTGTTACAGTTATATGTGCTTTACAAGATGGCTATATGTTACAGTTATATGTGCTTACAAGATGGCTATTTGTTAACAGTTATAGTGCTTTACAAGATGGTTATATGTGACAGTTATATGTGCTTTACAAGATGGTTATATGTGACAGTTATATGTGCTTTACAAGATGGTTATATGTGACAGTTATATGTGCTTTACAAGATGGTTATATGTGACAGTTATATGTGCTTTACAAGATGGTTATATGTTACAGTTATATGTGCTTTACAAGATGGTTATATGTTACAGTTATATGTGCTTTACAAGATGGTTATTTGTGACAGTTATATGTGCTTTACAAGATGGTTATATGTGACAGTTATATGTGCTTTACAAGATGGTTATATGTGACAGTTATATGTGCTTTACAAGATGGTTATATGTGACAGTTATGTGTGCTTTACAAGATGTTTATATGCAGACAGTTATATGTGCTTTACAAGGATCGGTTTATATGTGACAGTTATATGTGCTTTACATGATGGTTATTATGTGACTGTTATATGTGCTTTACAAGATGGTTATTTGGTCACTAAGTTATATGTGCTTTACAAGATGGTTATTGGTGTCCAGTTATTTTGTGGTTTACAAGATGGTTATTTGTGACAGTTATATGTGCTTTACAAAATGGTTATATGTGACAAGGTTATACTGTGCTTTCCAAGATTGGTTTATTGTTGACAGTTTATATGTGCTTTACAAGATGGTTATATGTGACTAGTTATATTGCTTTTACAAGATGGTTATTATGTGACGAGTTTATATGTGCTTTACAAGTTTGTTATATCGTGACAGTTATATGTGTCTTTACAAGATGGCTTATATATGACAGTTATATGTGCTTTACAAGATGGTTATATGTGACAGTTATATGTGCTTTACAATCGTTGGTTATATGTGACAGTTATATGTGCTTTACAAGAAGGTTATATTGTGACAGTTATATGTGCTTTACAAGATGGTTATTTGTGACATTTATATGTGCTTTACAAGATGGTTATATGTGGACAGTTATATGTGCTTTACAAGATGGTTATATGTGACAGTTATATGTGCTTTACAAGATGGTTATATGTGACAGTTATATGTGCTTTACAAGATGGTTATATGTGACAGATATATGTGCATTACAAGATGGTTATATGAGGACAGTTTTATTGCTTTCCAAGATGGTTATATGTGACAGTTATATGTGCTTTACAAGATGGTTATATTGTGCTTTACAAGATGGTTATATGTGACAGTTATATGTGCTTTACAGATGGTTATATGTGACAGTTATTGTGCTTTACAAGATGGTTATATGTGAAAGTTATATGTGCTTTACAAGATGGTTATAAGTGACGTTATATGTGCTTTACAAGAACGGTTATATGTGACAGTTATCTGTTGCTTTACAAGATGGTTATATTGACAGGTTATATGTGCTTTATCAAGATGGTTATATGTTACAGTTATATGTGCTTTACAAGATGGGTTATATGTGACAGTTATATGTGCTTTACAAGATGGTTATATGTGACAGTTATATGTGCTTTACAAGATGGTTATATGTGACAGTTATATGTGCTTTACAAGATGGTTATATGTGACAGTTATATGTGCTTTACCAAGATGGTTATATGTGACAGTTATATGTGCTTTACAAGATGGTTATATGTGACAGTTATATGTGACAGTTATATGTGCTTTACAAGATGGTTATATGTGACAGTTATATGTGCTTTACAAAATGGTTATATGTGACAGTTATATGTGCTTTACCACGATGGCTTTTTGTGACAATTATATGTACTTTACAAGATGGTTATATGTGACAGTTATATGTGTTTTACAAGATGGTTATATGTGACAGTTATATGTGCTTTACAAGATGGTTATATGTGACAGTTATATGTGCTTTACAAGATGGTTATATGTGACAACATATATGTGCTTTACAAGATGGTTATATGTGACAGTTATATGTGCTTTACAAGATGGCTATTTGTGACAGTTATATGTGCTTTACAAGATGGTTATATGTGACAGTTATATGTGCTTTACAAGATGGTTATATGTGACAGTTATCTGTGCTTTACAAGTGGTTATATTGTGACAGTTATATGTGCTTTACAAAAGTGGTTATATGTGACGTGATATATGTGCTTTACAAGATGGCTTTTTGTGACAGTTATATGTGCTTTACAAGATGGTTATATGTGACAGTTATATGTGCTTTACAAGATGTTTATTTGTGACAGTTATATGTGCTTTACAAGATGGTTATATGTGAAAGTTATATGTGCTTTACAAGATGGTTATTATGTGACAGTTTATAATGTGCTTTACAAGATGGTTATATGTGACAGTTATATGTGCTTTACAAGATGGTTATATTTGACAGTTATATGTGCTTTACAAGATGGTTATATGTGACAGTTATATGTGCTTTACAAGATGGTTATATGTGACAGTTATATGTGCTTTACAAGATGGTTATATGTGACAGTTATATGTGACAGTTATATGTGCTTTACAAGATGGTTATATGTGACAGTTATATGTGCTTTACGAGATGGTTATTTGTGACCGTTATATGTGACAGTTATATGTGCTTTACAAGATGGTTATATGTGACAGTTATATGTGACAGTTATATGTGTTTTACAAGATGGTTATATGTGACAGTTATATGTGCTTAACAAGATGGTTATTTGTGAAAGTTATATGTGCTTTACAAGATGGTTATATGTGACAGTTATATGTGCTTTACAAGATGGTTATATGTGACAGTTATATGTGACAGTTATATGTGCTTTACAAGATGGCTATTTGTGACAATTATATGTGCTTTACAAGATGGTTATATGTGACAGTTATATGTGCTTTACAAAATGGTTATATGTGACAGTTATATGTGCTTTACAAGATGGCTATTTGTGACAATTATATGTGCTTTACAAGATGGTTATATGTGACAGTTATATGTGCTTTACAAGATGGTTATATGTGACAGTTATATGTGCTTTACAAGATGGTTATATGTGACAGTTATATGTGCTTTACAAGATGGTTATATGTGACAGTTATATGTGCTTTACAAGATGGTTATATGTGACAGTTATATGTGCTTTACAAGATGGTTATATTTGACAGTTATATGTGCTTTACAAGATGGTTATATGTGACAGTTATATGTGCTTTACAAGATGGTTATATGTGACAGTTATATGTGCTTTACAAGATGGTTATATTTGACAGTTATATGTGCTTTACAAGATGGTTATATGTTACAGTTATATGTGACAGTTATATGTGCTTTACAAGATGGTTATATGTGACAGTTATATGTGCTTTACGAGATGGTTATTTGTGACCGTTATATGTGCTTTACAAGATGGCTATTTGTGACAGTTATATGTGCTTTACAAGATGGTTATATTTGACAGTTATATGTGCTTTACAAGATGGTTATATGTTACAGTTATATGTGACAGTTATATGTGCTTTACAAGATGGTTATATTTGACAGTTATATGTGCTTTACAAGATGGTTATATGTTACAGTTATATGTGACAGTTATATGTGTTTTACAAGATGGTTATATGTGACAGTTATATGTGCTTAATAAGATGGTTATTTGTGAAAGTTATATGTGCTTTACAAGATGGCTATTTGTGACAGTTATATGTGCTTTACAAGATGGTTATATGTGACAGTTATATGTGCTTTACAAGATGGTTATATGTGACAGTTATATGTGCTTTACAAGATGGTTATATGTGAAAGTTATATGTGCTTTACAAGATGGTTATAAGTGACGTTTATATGTGCTTTACAAGACGGTTATATGTGACAGTTATATGTGCTTTACAAGATGGTTATATGTGACAGTTATATGTGCTTTATAAGATGGTTATATGTTACAGTTATATGTGCTTTACAAGATGGTTATATGTGACAGTTATATGTGCTTTACAAGATGGTTATATGTGACAGTTATATGTGCTTTACAAGATGGTTATATGTGACAGTTATATGTGCTTTACAAGATGGTTATATGTGACAGTTATATGTGCTTTACAAGATGGTTATATGTGACAGTTATATGTAATAGTTATATGTGCTTTACAATATGGTTATTTGTGACAGTTATATGTGCTTTACAAGATGGTTAAATGTGACAGTTATATGTGCTTTACAAGATGGTTATATGTGACAGTTATATGTGCTTTACAAGATGGTTATATGTGACAGTTATATGTGCTTTACAAGATGGTTATATGTGACAGTTATATGTGACAGTTATATGTGCTTTACAAGATGGCTATTTGTGACAATTATATGTGCTTTACAAGATGGTTATATGTGACAGTTATATGTGCTTTACAAAATGGTTATATGTGACAGTTATATGTGCTTTACAAGATGGCTATTTGTGACAATTATATGTACTTTACAAGATGGTTATATGTGACAGTTATATGTGCTTTACAAGATGGTTATATGTGACAGTTATATGTGCTTTACAAGATGGTTATATGTGACAGTTATATGTGCTTTACAAGATGGCTATTTGTGACAGTTATATGTGCTTTACAAGACGGTTATATGTGACAGTTATATGTGCTTTACAAGATGGTTATATGTGACAGTTATCTGTGCTTTACAAGATGGTTATATGTGACAGTTATATGTGCTTTACAAGATGGTTATATGTGACAGTTATATGTGCTTTACAAGATGGCTGTTTGTGACAGTTATATGTGCTTTACAAGATGGTTATTTGTGACAGTTATATGTGCTTTACAAGATGTTTATTTGTGACAGTTATATGTGCTTTACAAGATGGTTATATATGAAAGTTATATGTGCTTTACAAGATGGTTATATGTGACAGTTATATGTGCTTTACAAGATGGTTATATGTGACAGTTATATGTGCTTTACAAGATGGTTATATGTGAAAGTTATATGTGCTCTACAAGATGGTTATAAGTGACGTTTATATGTGCTTTACAAGACGGTTATATGTGACAGTTATATGTGCTTTACAAGATGGTTATATGTGACAGTTATATGTGCTTTATAAGATGGTTATATGTTACAGTTATATGTGCTTTACAAGATGGTTATATGTGACAGTTATATGTGCTTTACAAGATGGTTATATGTGACAGTTATATGTGCTTTACAAGATGGTTATATGTGACAGTTATATGTGCTTTACAAGATGGTTATATGTGACAGTTATATGTGCTTTACAAGATGGTTATATGTGACAGTTATATGTAACAGTTATATGTGCTTTACAATATGGTTATTTGTGACAGTTATATGTGCTTTACAAGATGGTTAAATGTGACAGTTATATGTGCTTTACAAGATGGTTATATGTGACAGTTATATGTGCTTTACAAGATGGTTATATGTGACAGTTATATGTGACAGTTATATGTGCTTTACAAGATGGCTATTTGTGACAATTATATGTGCTTTACAAGATGGTTATATGTGACAGTTATATGTGCTTTACAAAATGGTTATATGTGACAGTTATATGTGCTTTACAAGATGGCTATTTGTGACAATTATATGTACTTTACAAGATGGTTATATGTGACAGTTATATGTGCTTTACAAGATGGTTATATGTGACAGTTATATGTGCTTTACAAGATGGTTATATGTGACAGTTATATGTGCTTTACAAGATGGTTATATGTGACAGTTATATGTGCTTTACAAGATGACTATTTGTGACAGTTATATGTGCTTTACAAGATGGTTATATGTGACAGTTATATGTGCTTTACAAGATGGTTATATGTGACAGTTATATGTGCTTTACAAGATGGTTATATGTGACAGTTATATGTGCTTTACAAGATGGCTATTTGTGACAGTTATATGTGCTTTACAAGATAGTTATATGTGACAGTTATATGTGCTTTACAAGATGGTTATATGTGACAGTTATCTGTGCTTTACAAGATGGTTATATGTGACAGTTATATGTGCTTTACAAGATGGTTATATGTGACAGTTATATGTGCTTTACAAGATGGCTGTTTGTGACAGTTATATGTGCTTTACAAGATGGTTATATGTGACAGTTATATGTGCTTTACAAGATGTTTATTTGTGACAGTTATATGTGCTTTACAAGATGGTTATATGTGAAAGTTATATGTGCTTTACAAGATGGTTATATGTGACAGTTATATGTGCTTTACAAGATGGTTATATGTGACAGTTATATGTGCTTTACAAGATGGTTATATTTGACAGTTATATGTGCTTTACAAGATGGTTATATGTGACAGTTATATGTGCTTTACAAGATGGTTATATGTGACAGTTTTATGTGCTTTACAAGATGGTTATATGTGACAGTTATATGTGACAGTTATATGTGCTTTACAAGATGGTTATATGTGACAGTTATATGTGCTTTACGAGATGGTTATTTGTGACCGTTATATGTGACAGTTATATGTGCTTTACAAGATGGTTATATGTGACAGTTATATGTGACAGTTATATGTGTTTTACAAGATGGTTATATGTGACAGTTATATGTGCTTAACAAGATGGTTATTTGTGAAAGTTATATGTGCTTTACAAGATGGTTATATGTGACAGTTATATGTGCTTTACAAGATGGTTATATGTGACAGTTATATGTGACAGTTATATGTGCTTTACAAGATGGCTATTTGTGACAATTATATGTGCTTTACAAGATGGTTATATGTGACAGTTATATGTGCTTTACAAAATGGTTATATGTGACAGTTATATGTGCTTTACAAGATGGCTATTTGTGACAATTATATGTGCTTTACAAGATGGTTATATGTGACAGTTATATGTGCTTTACAAGATGGTTATATGTGACAGTTATATGTGCTTTACAAGATGGTTATATGTAACAGTTATATGTGCTTTACAATATGGTTATATGTGACAGTTATATGTGCTTTACAAGATAGTTACATGTGACAGTTATGTGTGCTTTACAAGATGGCTGTTTGTGACAGTTATATGTGCTTTACAAGATGGTTATATGTGACAGTTATATGTGCTTTACAAGATGTTTATTTGTGACAGTTATATGTGCTTTACAAGATGGTTATATGTGACAGTTATATGTGCTTTACAAGATGGTTATATGTGACAGTTATATGTGCTTTACAAGATGGTTATATGTGACAGTTATATGTGCTTTACAAGATGGTTATATTTGACAGTTATATGTGCTTTACAAGATGGTTATATGTGACAGTTATATGTGCTTTACAAGATGGTTATATGTGACAGTTATATGTGCTTTACAAGATGGTTATATTTGACAGTTATATGTGCTTTACAAGATGGTTATATGTTACAGTTATATGTGACAGTTATATGTGCTTTACAAGATGGTTATATGTGACAGTTATATGTGCTTTACGAGATGGTTATTTGTGACCGTTATATGAGACAGTTATATGTGCTTTACAAGATGGTTATATGTGACAGTTATATGTGACAGTTATATGTGTTTTACAAGATGGTTATATG
Organism: Bombina bombina; assembly: GCF_027579735.1. Classification (NCBI taxonomy): domain Eukaryota; kingdom Metazoa; phylum Chordata; class Amphibia; order Anura; family Bombinatoridae; genus Bombina; species Bombina bombina. The sequence continues at coordinate 614,721,376 of NC_069505.1, read as the reverse complement.
TGACAGTTATATGTGCTTAATAAGATGGTTATTTGTGAAAGTTATATGTGCTTTACAAGATGGCTATTTGTGACAGTTATATGTGCTTTACAAGATGGTTATATGTGACAGTTATATGTGCTTTACAAGATGGTTATATGTGACAGTTATATGTGCTTTACAAGATGTTTATATGTGACAGTTATATGTGCTTTACAAGATGGTTATATGTGACAGTTATATGTGCTTTACAAGATGTTTATATGTGACAGTTATATGTGCTTTACAAGATGGCTGTTTGTGACAGTTATATGTGCTTTACAAGATGGTTATATGTGACAGTTATATGTGCTTTATAAGATGGTTATATGTGACAGTTATATGTGCTTTACAAGATGGTTATATGTGACAGTTATATGTGCTTTACAAGATGGTTATATGTGACAGTTATATGTGCTTTACAATATGGTTATATGTGACAGTTATATGTGCTTTACAAGATGGTTACATGTGACAGTTATGTGTGCTTTACAAGATGGCTGTTTGTGACAGTTATATGTGCTTTACAAGATGGTTATATGTGACAGTTATATGTGCTTTACAAGATGTTTATTTATGACAGTTATATGTGCTTTACAAGATGGTTATTTGTGACAGTTATATGTGCTTTACAAGATGGTTATATGTGACAGTTATATGTGCTTTACAAGATGGTTTTATGTGACAGTTATATGTGCTTTACAAGATGGTTATATTTGACAGTTATATGTGCTTTACAAGATGGTTATATGTGACAGTTATATGTGCTTTACAAGATGGTTATATGTGACAGTTATATTTGCTTTACAAGATGGTTATTTGTGACAGTTATATGTGCTTTACAAGATGGTTATATGTGACAGTTAGATGTGCTTTACAAGATGGTTATATGTGACAGTTATATGTGCTTTACAAGATGGTTATATGTGACAGTTATATGTGCTTTACAAGATGGTTATATGTGACAGTTATATGTGCTTTACAAGATGGTTATATGTGACAGTTATATGTGCTTTACAAGATGACTAATTGTGACAGTTATATGTGCTTTACAAGATGGTTATATGTGACAGTTATATGTGCTTTACAAGATGGTTATAGGTGACAGTTATATGTGACAGTTATATGTGCTTTACAAGATGGTTATATGTGCTTTACAAGATGGTTGTATGTGACAGTTATATGTGCTTTACAAGATGGTTATATGTGACAGTTATATGTGCTTTACAAGATGGTTATATGTGACAGTTATATGTGCTTTACAAGATGGTTATTTGTGACAGTTATTTGTGCTTTACAAGATGTTTTTATGTGACAGTTATATGTGCTTTACAAGATGGTTATATGTGACAGTTATATGTGCTTTACAAGATGGTTATATGTGACAGTTATATGTGCTTTACAAGATGACTTTTTGTGACAGTTATATGTGCTTTACAAGATGGTTATATGTGACAGTTATATGTGCTTTACAAGATAGTTATATGTTACAGTTATATGTGACAGTTATATATGCTTTACAAGATGGTTATATGTGACAGTTATATGTGCTTTACGAGATGGTTATTTGTGACAGTTATATGTGACAGTTATATGTGCTTTACAAGATGCTTATATGTGACAGTTATATGTGACAGTTATATGTGTTTTACAAGATGGTTATATGTGACAGTTATATGTGCTTTACAAGATGGTTATTTGTGAAAGTTATATGTGCTTTACAAGATGGCTATTTGTGACAGTTATATGTGCTTTACAAGATGGTTATATGTGACAGTTATATGAGCTTTACAAGATGGTTATTTGTGACAGTTATATGTGCTTTACAAGATGGTTATATGTGACAGTTATATGTGCTTTACAAGATGGTTATATTTGACAGTTATATGTGCTTTACAAGATGGTTATATGTGACAGTTATATGTGCTTTACAAGATGGTTATATTTGACAGTTATATGTGCTTTACAAGATGGTTATATGTGACAGTTATATGTGCTTTACAAGATGGTTATTTGTGACAGTTATATGTGCTTTACAAGATGGTTATATGTGACAGTTATATGTGCTTTACAAGATGGTTATATGTGACAGTTATATGTGCTTTACAAGATACCTGTTTGTAGCAAAAATGCTTGTAGTAAAAGTTATTACCGGTCTTTAGCAGCATACGCACATAAGGTTTGAGGCTCAGTGCACCGGATTCAAACCTTCTCAGAGAGTCAGCAGAAACACAACACACACCACCAACAGGTCTCTGAGCTTGAATACTGGTGCACAGACCCTCACAGCATATGTGCGTATGCCACTGAAAAACTGTAATAACTTTTAATTTAAGCATTTTTGTTCATGGGAGAATATTACAAAAATGCTTCTATTTAAAATTGAAAAGCACCCATGCATATTTTAGTTTTCACCTTTCTATCCCTTTAAATCTATATAGTTGTCTCTGCCTTTATCCAAGATGGCAAACTGTAGCTTATATCTAGATAGCTGCCTGTGCCTCTTCCCATGATGGTTACCTGTGCCTTACACGTAGATTATTATAAATATGACATTGGGGGCTGTTTTGCCTTAAAATGACTGGGCCTATTTTTGGTCCCAGTCCGGCACTGATTATTATTTTAGTTAAAAGCAATTTAAACAACAGATGTATTAAGTCTAGACTTGTCTTCACATGTTCTCGTTTCTATGTGAGGCACACTTTCCTATACTTGATTTAATCTCTTTTAGATACTTTCTCCAATTGCTAAGCAAAGAACTTTCAGGCTAATACATTAATAATTATTGCAGTATAACATACAACATATTAGACAGTATTTATTATTCATCTCTTTAAATATGATATTATTCATACAATTCTTATTAAATATTCATATCATCCTTCATTTATTTGCAAATGGGTTGGATTCCACAATTTAGGTGTTTTTGTGAAAATATTTTTTAATAACTTTCAAAACCTCTCTGTTTCTCAGGCTATAGACCAGAGGATTTAGCATTGGAACTACACCAGTGTACAACAAGGAGAGAATTTTGTCTAGTTCTTGAGAATCATCAGACTTAGGTTTCATGTTCAAGCCCAGACATGATCCATAGAACAATATAACAACCATGAGATGTGAGGAACAGCTGGAGAACAACTTCTGTCTTCCATCTGAGTTTCTGATTTTAAGGACGGCAGAGATGATACAAATATACGAGATTGTTATCAGCATAAATGGAAAACATCCAAAAATGACACTAGCAATATTTATGAAAGATGTAACAATTGTTGTGTCACTATGGGTGAGCTTCAGTAATGTCTGGAGATCACAAAAGAAATGATTAATTTTTTGAACATTGCAGAATAATAATTTAGACATCATCAGAGACAATATGAAAGGAAAAAATGCACCAGTAAGCCAGGAGGAGGTGGCTAAAGATATATATGTAATTTTGTTCATGATGAGAGGATAGTGTAGAGGTAAGCAAATGGCCACATAGCGATCATACGCCATGCAAGTCAGAAGATAAAATTCTGTATCAATACAACATGCAAAGAAAAATATTTGTGTAATACAACCTGAGAAAGAAATTATGGTATCTCCTGTGATTGTTACGGTCAACAGTTTGGGCAAAATTGCAGAGACGAAAATATTATCCTGGAATGAAAGGTTGCACAGAAAAAAATACATAGCTGTGTGTAGCTGGGATGTAAACCATACAAGGGTTATAATGAATGAGTTTCCAAGAACAGCCAATCCATACATGAGAAAAACTGCAATGAATATCACACCTTGGTTTTGTGTATAAGACAAAAAAGAATGTAGTCTGAACTCTGTCAATGTTGTTTTATTGTTTACATATTCACATGAAATATTTCTATTGGCCAAGAATAGAAAAGTTTGGTTAGCCATCATGACTTTGTAATTTTTTTTGCAAAAGTCTCTGGATCTCTTTACAATTTTTTTTATAAGCTTTTCTTTTTCTTAGTTTTATAAACCAAAATATATTTGTTGGAGCCAGACAACTAGTTGATTTACCATGGTGGGAACAGTCTTTTGATGCATTGCCTCTCTACTGTAGTCCATCAACACCCAAAATGTTCAATATGAAAGTAATTTTAATAGAAAAAATATGGACAATTAAGAATTATGCTGACTTTAATATTCTAAATATAATACTTTCAGTTTAATATATTAATATTTTTAATTGAAATTGATTAAATACTGAAATAATATATATTAAATGACTGTATTGTTTAAAATAATGAAGACAAATACATGAGTTTCTGACCTAGATGTAACCCAATTAGTTTAATACATATTTAATCATATTAAGTATTGCATGTCTATTGGGCTTGAGTCAATCACTGATGAAGGTTTCAAGTGAAAAACTAATTTTTACCGCATCTTGTTAGTTGATAAGCAAGATACTCAGACATACTAATTTTCTTCTAAAAGTAACCAAGTTCCTAGGCCTTATTGAAATACGAGGGAGTATGTAAACTGTGTGAAAAATGGAAGCCCCCACTCAAAAACACTTCAACAAATTGCTATTCCATAATGTGATAGATTCAAATTTATTTAAAAAAAAGTTGGATATAATTGTCAACTTCAACAAGATGACTAGTGTGCGATTAATAAATTAGACTGTAACATTAACCTGAACATTGTTATCAATCCTACAACATATTTGTCCAATATTTCTCAACCATGACTATCCAAAAAAAAAAAAAAAAAGAACATTACAAAAATAGAAGATACACTGTACATACAACTGTATAAGGGCTAGATTATGAGTGGTGTGCTATTTATGGCTTCCACTCTTTTGTTAACTCTGCTAGACTACAAGTTGAAAGTAAAAAGTTTCCGCTTGAGCGCTAACCCAACCCAGACAAAAAGCCAAAGAATATCGTGATCACGTTAACGTATTCCCCCATAGACTTCAATGGACCACAAAAAAAAGAAAGAAAACACCCTACTCGCATACAAACCCGATCACATTTTCTTAAGTGTGCTAACCCGACATGAAATATTTAAATTTCACATTTAAATGTTTAATGCATAGCAGAATATATTCTATTTATTCATATTTACGTATATATATATATATATATATATATATATATATATATATACTGTATATATATATATATATATATATATATATATATATATATATATATATATATACTATATCTATATCTATATCTATATATATATCTATATCTATATATATATATAAATTATGTTTTTATGGTAAAATATATATCCATACCTATATATTCTTTATTTATAAAGCGCCAACATATTTCGTAGCGCTGTCCATGGGTAACAAAGATAAAAGTACAGTACAATATGAGACACCAGACAAAATTTAACAAACAATTACAGGGTGAAATTGTAGCCCTGTTCCCATGGGAATTTACAATCTAAATGGGTAGGAGGGTGAGACACAGGAGGTGGGGACTGCAAAGGTGGGAATGATGTTAGTGTGGAGTTATATGAGAGCAACTATTAGGCAAGTGGAATTCATTAGTTACTGATTTGGTGATAGGCTTCCCTTTATAAGAAGGTGTTTAGGGAGCGTTTAAAGGAGAAGAGGTTGGGGGAAAGTCTGACAGCTCCAGGAAGTGCATTCCAGAGGGTTGGTCTTGCACGAGAGAAGTCCTGTAGTCTAGCATGGTAGGAGGTGATGGTAGAAGATGCAAAGAGTAGATCTTTATTGGATCTTAGGGGATGGGCTGGAGTATATTTGTTGATGAGTGAGGACAGGTAGGGGGCTGCATTGGTAAGAGCTTTGTAGGTCAGAGTGTGAATTTTGAATTTAATTCTGCTGTGAATGGGGAGCCAGTGAAGGGACTCACAGAGGGGTGCAGCAGATACAGAGCATTAGGAGAGGTGGGTTAGCCTAGAAGAGGCATTTAGGATGGATTGAAGGGGGAGAGGTGGGAGAGAGGAAGGCCAGTTAGTAGGTTATTACAGTAGTCAAGCCGAGAAATTACTAGGGAATGGATCAGCTGTTTAGTAGTTTCAGCACTTAGAAAAGGACAAATTTTGGAGATATTGTATAGGTGGTTGCGACAGGATGAAGAGAGCGATTGGATGTGGGGTATGAAGGACAGATTGGAGTCAAGTGTAACTCCTAGGCAACAGACTTGGGGTGATGGGGAGATAGTGGTGTCACCAACAGTGATAGTAAAGTTAGAGACTGGAGTAGAATTAGATGGGGGGATTTGAAGAAGCTCAGTCTTGGACATGTTGATTTTTAGGTGGTGAGAGGCCATCCAGGAAGAAATGCCAGATAAGCAGTCACTGATGTGGGAAAGGACAGAAGGAGAGAGTGCATGGTTGGATAGGTATATCTGAGAATCATCAGCATAGAGGTAATAGTTGAAGCCATAGCTACTGAAAAGTTTACCCAGTTAGGAAGTATAAATAAAGAAGAGTAGAGGGCCTAGAACAGAGCCTTGAGGTACTCCAACAGACAGAGGCAATGAAGAGGAGGAGTCACCAGCAAATGAGACAGAAAATGACATATTAGAGAGATAAGAGTAGATCCAGGAGAGGCCAATGTCAGGGAGCTGAGAGTCCGTGGCAGGAGGGGATGGTCAACAGTGTCAAAGGCAGCAGACAGGTCAAGTAAAATAAGTATAGAATAGTATCCATTGCTTTTAGCAGAAAGAAGATCATTAGTAACCTTGGTGAGGGCAGTCTCAGTTGAGTGTGGGTATGGAAGGCAGACTGCAGTGGGTCAAGCAATGAATTGGGATGATAGGAAGTGGGTTAGGCGATCGAAAACTAGTTTTTCCAGGACTTTTGAAGCTAGCGGAAGCAGTGATATGGGGTGGTAGTTTGCAGGAGAATTGGGGTCGAGGAAAGTTTTTTTTAGGATGGGGGTGACCTTTGCATGTTTGAAGGATGATGGAAATGAACCAGTAGTAAGGGATCAGTTGAATATGTGAGTAAGAGCTGGGGTGAGGATAGAAGACAAAGAAGGTATTAGATGTGAAGAGATAGGGTCCAGTGGGCAGGTAGTGAGGTGTGAGGAATAAATTAGGTAACTCACTTCATTCTCAGTGGTTGGGGGAAGGTACTGAGAGTGGTGGAGGGGATGAGCGGGGCGGAGATGGAAGGTTGCAGTCTTGTGTTGGGATGTTACTTTGAATGGTAAGTGTTTTAATGAAAGGGGTGGTGAAGGTGGATAGAGGAGAGTGTTTAAAATGGAGAATAGACGTTTAGGGTTTGATGAGTGAGAAGATATGAGAGAAGAGAAGAGAAGTAGTTTTGCTTGGCTAGGTAAAGGGCAGAGGAGTAAGAATAAAGAATTAATTTATAGTGTAGGAAATCGGGTTTAGAGCAGGATTTCCCCAAGGCATGCTCAGCAGCATGGGAACATTTTTGTAGATAGCGTGTTTGCTGAGAGTGCCAGGGCTGGAGCTGATGATGTGGGGTTTTGCATATTTGTGGAGGAGCAAGGGTGTTGAGTGCAGAGGAGAGAGTATTGTTATAGTGGTTTGTAGCAAGGTCAGGGAAGTATACTGTGGAAGGGTGGGGGAGGCATTTTTGAATAAGGTTAGAAAGTTGGAGAGGATCCACAGTGTGCAGATTTCTACAGGTGCGGGGATGGGAGGGAGAAATAGGTTTAGCATGTACATTGAGATTCTAGGTGAGCAGATGGTGGTCTGAGATGGGAAATGGGCGACAGGTGTCATCAAAAGGGGAGCAGAGGTAGGAGAATACCAGATTGATAGAGTGTCCATCGCAGTGAGTAGGGAATAGGGTGGATTATGAGAGACCAAAGGAGTTTTTGAGTGAGAGAAGTTTAGAGGCAGCAGGGGCAGATGTGTTATCAATGGGGATGTTGAAGTCCCCTAGGATTAGAGCAGGTATATTTGTAGAGAAAAAGCGAGAAAGCCAGGCAGCAAAGTTGTCAAGGAATTGGGAGGTTGGTCCAGTGGGGCGATAGATAACTGCCACCTTGAGGGAGAGGGGGGAGAAAATGCGGATGCAGTGGACTTCAAAGGAGGAGAAGGAGAGAGATGGATGAGGATGCAGGTGCTGATAGGAGCAGGATAGTAAGATTCCAACACCTCCACCATGTTTCCTACCTGGCCTAGGTGTGTGGCTAAAATGGAGACTGCCGTGCGTGAGAGCAGCAATGGAAGCAGAATCAAAAGGAAGATAGCCAGGTTTCAGTAATTGCTAGAAGATTGAAAGTGTTAGAAACAAACAGGTCGTGAACAGTTGTAAGTTTGTTAGAGACAGAGCGAGCATTTCAAAGAGCACAAAAAAGAGAGGGGATAAGCGCTGTGGGTTAATAGAGATGAGAATGTTAAGATTGCATGACCTAGAGATTTTGTAGTGGGGGACTGAGTGAGAGTGTAAAAGTGTGGTGATTGCTGCAGGGCCAGGGTTAGGAGAGATGTCACGAGCAGTAAGCAGTAGTAGGAGTGTGAGTGACAGAAGGTGAGAGTGAGACTTGTAGGAGCATGTTTGGTTAGAGACAGGAGAGTTAGATGGGGAAGTATGTCTAAGGAGGCAGAGTAGTTCATGAGAGGACAGCATAGGGGATGAGAGAAGGGAGGGAGATATAATGATAGTGTGGGGATTATTGATGTTATAAGGGCATGCAGTGAGTTTTTGGAAAATGGCAGACAGAAAGAGCAGAAAGGACATAGAGAGCATTGTGCAGTTGTATAGTTAGTAAGGATTACCTGTTAGTGGGGTCTGCAGTCTCCCCTCCAGTTTCTAAACTCCAGTTCTTAACTCTGGCACTTATAATTCAGAGCCACTGTGAAGCTAGAGCCATGGCTTCACAGAGCCAGTGCTTAGCTATATATAGCAGTGAAATTAGAGTTTGAATGATTTGATTCAAGGCAGCTGTGTTACAAGTAGACTAGTTAGGTAGACTGGAGTTACACACTTGTAAATTAGATGGGGGTAGCAAATGGATGGGGAAAGCACACAGAAATTGTACAATGAAGCTAATAATAAATTTACAGAAAAGTCATAAATTCATACATCAGAGGAAATGCATACCAGGGTATTGAAAACACTTTAAAAGGATGTAGAATTGCAACCAGGGCAAAAAATGCAGAGGAGGAAATGCATACCTGTAGAGAGATGAGATGACGAAATAGTTATAACAATGCTTCATGTTGTTAGTAGAGCATTCTAGAAGATAGCATTATGAATTTAACTCCAGTTCTTAACTCGGCCACTTATAATTCAGAGCCGCTTTGAAGCTCAGAGCCAAGGCTTCACAGAGCAAGTGTTCAAGCTGTATATAGCAGTGAAATTAGAGTTGGAATGATTTGATTCAAGGCAGCTGTGTTACAAGTAGACTAGTTAGGTAGACTAAAGTTACACACTTGTAAATTAGATGGGGGGGGGTTCAAATGACTGGGGAATGCACACAGAAATTGTACAAAGGAGCTGATAACAAATAAACAGAAAAGTAATAAATTCAGACATCAGAGGAAATGCATACCAGGGTATTGAAAACACATTAAAGGGACAGTCTAGGCCAAAATAAACTTTCAGGATTCAGATAGAGCATGTAATTTTAAACAATTTTCCAATTTACTTTTATCACCAATTTTGCTTTTTTCTCTTTGTATTCTTAGTTGAAAGCTTAACCTAGGAGGTTCATATGCTAATTTCTTAGACCTTGAAGCCCACCTCTTTCAGATTGCATTTTAACAGTTTTTCACCACTAGAGGGTGTTAGTTCACGTATTTCATATAGATAACACTGTGCTCGTGCACGAGAAGTTATCTGGGAGCAGGCACTGATTGGCTAGACTGCAAGTCTGTCAAAAGAACTGAAAAAGGGGCAGTTTGCAGAGGCTTAGATACAAGCTAATCACAGAGGTTAAAAGTATATTATTATAAATGTGTTAGTTATGCAAAACTGGGAAATGGGTAATAAATGGATTATCTATCTTTTAAAACAATAACAATTCTGGTGTAGACTGTCCCTTTAAGGGAAGTGGAATGGCAACCAGGCCACTTATAATTCAGAGCCACTTTAAAGCTAGAGCCATGGCTTCACAGAGCCAGTGCTTAGCTATATATAGCAGTGAAATTAGAGTTTGAATGATTTGATTCAAGGCAGCTGTGTTACAAGTAGACTAGTTAGGTAGACTGGAGTTACACACTTGTAAATTAGATGGGGGGGGGGCAAATAGATGGGGAAAGCACACAGAAATTGTACAATGAAGCTAATAATAAATTTACAGAAAAGTCATAAATTCAGACATCAGAGGAAATGCATACCAGGGTATTGAAAACACTTTAAAAGGATGTAGAATTGCAACCAGGGCAAAAAATGCAGAGGAGGAAATGCATACCTGTAGAGAGATGAGATGACGGAATCGTTAGAACAATGCTTCATGTTGTTAGTAGAGCATTCTAGATGATAGCATTATGAATTTAACTCCAGTTCTTAACTCGGCCACTTATAATTCAGAGCCGCTTTGAAGCTCAGAGCCAAGGCTTCACAGAGCAAGTGTTCAAGCTGTATATAGCAGTGAAATTAGAGTTGGAATGATTTGATTCAAGGCAGCTGTGTTACAAGTAGACTAGTTAGGTAGACTAAAGTTACACACTTGTAAATTAGATGGGGGGGTCAAATGACTGGAGAATGCACACAGAAATTGTACAAAGGAGCTGATAACAAATAAACAGAAAAGTAATAAATTCAGACATCAGAGGAAATGCATACCAGGGTATTGAAAACACATTAAAGGGACAGTCTAGGCCAAAATAAACTTTCAGGATTCAGATATAGCATGTAATTTTAAACAATTTTCCAATTTACTTTTATCACCAATTTTGCTTTGTTCTCTTGGTATTCTTAGTTGAAAGCTTAACCTAGGAGGTTCATATACTAATTTCTTAGACCTTGAAGCCCACCTCTTTCAGATTGCATTTTAACAGTTTTTCACCACTAGAGGGTGTTAGTTCACGTATTTCATATAGATAACACTGTGCTCGTGCACGAGAAGTTATCTGGGAGCAGGCACTGATTGGCTAGACTGCAAGTCTGTCAAAAGAACTGAAAAAGGGGTAGTTTGCAGAGGCTTAGATACAAGATAATCACAGAGGTTAAAAGTATATTATTATAACTGTGTTGGTTATGCAAAACTGGGAAATGGGTAATAAATGGATTATCTATCTTTTAAAACAATAACAATTCTGGTCTAGACTGTCCCTTTAAGGGACGTGGAATGGCAACCAGGCCACTTATAATTCAGAGCCACTTTAAAGCTCAGAGTCAAGGCTTCACAGAGACAGGTCTCAGCTGTATATAGCAGTGAAATTAGAGTTGGAATGGTTTTATATATATATATATATATATATATATATATATATATATATATATATATATATATATATACAAAACATGGAAGGGAACTGCACTCCAAGACCGGACCAGGTACACATCATGTG